>NW_019392792.1:0-10471 GCF_000648675.2 Cimex lectularius | reverse complement strand
ATTTTCAGAGAAATGTTTAGATTAAAAGATATCACGATTTTCCGACGCCAGGACGTGATATCTTTCAAAATCGATAAAAAGCGAAATTACTCTGAAATGGTTGAGAATCGGACCATGGACAATATGAACTTTTTTGTTCATTTTAGGGTGAAGAATCTACTGGAGAAGTTTGTAGCACGAGTAGCAATTCACCCTGTATAATCTGTGTTACAGTATTGAGTACTTATCTTATTTTTATCTTTTTGTACCTTAATAGTTCCATTATTTTTACACGGGGTTTTGGTGTCTCCGTCTGAGAATAGAGGAGGTCAAGATAAAAAATAAATTTTCATAACAACCTATCGAATAGAATAAGAATAACAATATCATCAAGATAAGATAATACAGATTTTGTGATTTTTTATTCTTCCATTAGAGCCTTATTTCCGTAAAATATTAGAAATACTTGTGCAGGAAAGCAGGAATTTTAGAACATTTTTTAAAGGAGTCCACAACAGCAGGGGTGTGGTTCCCCGGGATGCCGGTGTTTTTGAGAAAAAAATCCATTTCAATGTATGTTGTGTTCAAGTGCAGGGCCGCTGAATTCGAACACAGGACCTGTTCTTTTCAGAGATGTCAACGTTTGAACCGTTGCGGCCACTGACGCCTCTTCCTTTATTTTGAATTATACTATATATTATTATGATTATATATATTGTTGTATTTATTTTATTTAACATTACATCTACATATTTACCTAATCGAGAAGGTAAGTTAGTATTTGTTGCAATGGAAAGAGATAATATTTTTGAACATGGGTAAACATGAATATTGTAAAAATAAATGTTTTACATTCATACGTTTTAATCAAAATAATTTACCATTGCATCTACGATTTTGGGAAATAAAAAATTAATTAAAGTATTGTGTGTGATTATTCATGGTTTTATGCAGTATTGATGAGTTTCTTTCCATAATGATTATTGCATATGTGATAATAGATGGGGTAATGCCAAGTAACTTGATCTTAGTAAGTCTTTATTCATAAAAGTAAAAATTGACTAAATTTACAAAAATGTTTACGGATTTAGTTTATTAGTAAATCTATATGAAATTTAAAGAACAAGTTTTCACTAGTTAAAGTTTACGGCCAATCACCTATTTCTGACGATATCTTGTATTTTTTAATACAATTATGATGATAGAAACGAGTCTTTGGGAATTATAAAAAGGAATAATTAAAGCCGCTGAAGTATTGGATTAGTTCAAATGCAATAAAAGTAATATGACAAAAATTGGAGATAGCGACCGGCTCGTTTGTGCCCCTTAAAATTCTAGACATTCCTCCTGAGGTGTATTGGAATTCTAGAAGCGCGATCCACTTAGTCAACAATGGGATTAACTTTGTTAATGTGTCAAGGAGCTTTCCAATTGACGTTTTGTTCCCCCCCCCTTGTGATTTAATCACAATTTGAAGGGTCAAAATTTATGCATAGAGATACACTTACCGAAGAGATAAAACAATTTTTTTTAAATTAATGTTTAAAATTAAAAATTGAAGAGTTGCCAGTTGGAGAGGTGGTTTGGCTGAGGGCTTTTTTGAAGTGTTGGTCTGAATTTCAATCAGCGGAGTTTACAAACCATTAAGTTAGAAGTAGACAGAAAACAAATATGAGCCAACAGCCTGTTGGAAAGCTCTGGAGTGAAGTAGGCGTGCGGGGTGTCCTTTGGCTCAATGCCATAGCGGATCTGTATTATAGGCAACGGCCAACTTCTTGCTTAACCCAGCAGGGCTAACTAGAATTCACCTAAGGACTATTTCCTGATTACAACCCTCGAAGGTCCAAAACGAAATCAAATCTTTTCCTGCTTTGAAAGATCCGTTTATCCTCCAGAAAATGAACGAGTAATATATTTCAAATTACCAAAGCTTTCCTTATAAATTTATTAATAAAATACACCACTGAAATAATCAGTTTTACAAAATTCCCATTATGCAAGGATAGGATATAAAGATCGAGCACCTTTTAAATGTAGAAATTTTAACGTATATAGACAATATTTTGGCATATCATCGCACCTATGCGTAGTCTTGGGGCACAGATGGGTGTTTCGGTACCTCAGGGCTACAGAGACATTTAAATACACGTACGTACAACTTTTTTGTGTGTTTGTGAGTTGTTTATTTAATTTATTGGAATGAATGTAATTTATTAGCTTAAAAGTTAACCCCACCCTGAGAAATATGGAGCTCTCTGTTGAAATGAACGTGGCCAGCCTTCAATTTGTATCGCGTGGTGATGTATATCTATGTTATGTATGTTTTATGTTCTGTGTCCATGCTTGTTGTCAGCTTCAGAAAAACTAGTTAGATAAAATGAAATGCGTCAATAGAATGAAAAAATAATAATTTGCTATAAAAATATTTTTCTCCATTTCTATTATCAAATAGTATTTTCACTCCTACGTTCCTCCACTTCCCCTATTGAAAATAATTGAATATTAAGATTATAGTAGTAATGATAATTACCATACACCTTAGAGAAATTGAGAGTTAAGTTATTTTGAGACAAGAAAGTCAGGGCGCTCTGGATTTTATTCATATTGTGAACCGCTTAAATAAGTTGTCATTTTTTACTTACTGACTTATTTTTGATATAAAATTCTTCCTTCCCGGTCTACGAGGTGTTTTCTCCTTTTCAATATTGAATAATATTACAGGGATAAAGGGCCTGTTTGTTACAACAGGGCTTCCAACTCGATAAATATTCTTAATCCCTTTCGGAATATAATAACAGGATTACAACCATTTATTTCAGTATTTAAATGAGAAGAGATTCTGAAATCAACTTCACTAATTTGTCTGAATTTTAATTATTTATTCAACCCAATAAATAATACTCCCTGGCACGACTTAACATAGGAAAATTAATTCCTTCCCTCCTAAAGAACAAATGTTTACACTTTTTAAGATGAAATATACCCAACACTAAACTCTACGATGCGGTATTAAACGTAAAATAATAATACAATTTTTTCAGTTTTTTTATTAATTAAATTTATTTATTAAAACTGGTTTACTAGACCCACCATTAATTTTACAATAATATTATACAATAAATAAATGTTTACATTCTTATAAACCCATTGGTACAATAAGATTTACATTTCACTATTCATTTTTAACTACACACTTTTTTAACTTCATATGGCTTTGTTCTTTTTAATCTTCTGACCATGTTTCGGTTATGTAAGAGTTTGGTCGCTTCCACATTCTCGTNTGATCTCAATAAAGATCGAAACGTTGGCACGATAACGAAAATGTTTTTCTGAAACCTACATCACACCAGATCGCATCTCACGATTTCTGAATAGTTATGTAAGAGTTTGGTCGCTTCCACATTCTCGTGCTGGCTGAGGCGAGCCTGGTGTTTGGCGGCAAATCTTCGTATTTCCGCCGTGACTTCAGGGATCTTAAGATCCCTATGATTTTTTCAATTAGTAAAATTGAGCGAAACATGAACCGACAGACCATTCGTGATTATGTAAGTAGTACGTGTAGTACCAAAGAAAGTTTTCCCAATTTTTGAATTCCCAATATGCAAGGAGAATACCAATCGGGCCTGCTTTGTTTTTCAATTGAATTCATGATTAAAACGCACAATTATTAAAAAATAATCATGAATTACTAGAGCACAGTATGTAAAGGAAGATTGCTTGACGTGCCTCTCTTAATTGAAGGCTGTAATTTGTTGGTTCCTTACAAAGAGCGAATACGAATGCTGACCGATGTGAGAATTGTGTTCAGTAGGGCAGTGAATCGTTGGGTATTTTTGAATAGATAATCTCATTGTTTCATATCTTCACAAGTTTGGTAATAGGTGAAATTTTTGTTAACTGTTCGTATTTATAACCGTGAATGTGGGTGTGTTGTACAAGAGGACAAGTTTGTGTAGATGGAGTTGTACGTAAGTGTAATGATTGATGGAAAGATATCGAGTAGACCAACAACTTGATGAGTGAATCCTATGTAGATAAGAAAATATATTTAGGAATGAGATCGTGTTTTGATTGAAACAGCATAACGTTAGGGCTTAAATGGGCTTGTAGTCGATAGACCCTGGAACCTAATTTCTGTTGTGGTACGTATAAAACCTTGGTCTGACCCCGGATATAGCTTAAAAATAGTGTTCACAAGTGTACAAAATTCAAGGTTAAAAGCAAGTATATTGCATTTATGCATTTTCCGTTAAATGAACCCTTCTTAACTGCATATTAACCTATTTCAATTTAGAATTATGTGATAACCTAACTCAGGATTGTGGAATGGAGACTGGGGTAGAATCAGAACTACACGGACAGAGGAAAATTAACTTCTGTATTAAAAAGTTAATAAGTACAGGGTTGGAGAGCTTACGGAAACAGAATCGTCGTTTGTTACCAATTTTCCTATTATGTACTCTGGTCGGAGGTCTATGAGTGTATTTACCATGGCGGGATTGAAGAGTGTTAAGTCCTTCTCTTGGGAAGACAGAACAAGAGGAATGGTTTTAAATTAAAATATTGAGAGATAACTGAAATAATGGATATTACACTCCTTCCATCATGGTGAGAAAAATTAAAAATTAACAAGAATTTTTTTCTGTAATAACAAAATATGAGCAGTAAGTATAAATAAGATAATAGCAATAATAATTGTAAGCGCTCTAAATAATGTCACCATATTCTAAACATACACAATCAAATAATTACAATTAATTGTTTAGTATAGTAACATTACAAAATTTACTGATAGAAGAAGAACCATGATATAATACCATAACGGTAGTTTAATAACTATACTACCAGTATACCATTTTGTTGAATTCTTTTACAACAATGGGAATTTATTCGCTTTTTTTATTCTTGTATTATAATGAGAATTTATTCTAATTTTTTAAATTCTTTTACAACAATGGGAATTTATACCCTTTTTATTCATTCTTTTACAATAATTTCGAATATACCCTTTTTTAAGTTCTTTTACAATGTATGTTTCTTAGTGACCTGTTGTTTCATAATTCGTTGAAGTCATGAGGGGAGGTCAAGAATGAGGTAGTTTAGAAAAACCCTTTTTCATTTTTTGCCGACGTTTCGACCTTTATTCGGGTCATCTTCAGGGCCTGGATAGATTACAAAACATAGTTGATTGGAAACAATACATTTAAGATGTAATTATAAATTTTGAACCAAGTATTTCATACCCACATAAAGTGTGGTGCTATGCTTATGGTGTCATATTGGTTTTGTGTGACAGTGTTGTAAAACTTGGATTTATATTCTGCTGTTTTTATACGATTGTGACAGGGTGGGGGCGCGGTAATCTGGGAAAATTTATTCGAACCTACGCGATTTTATTTAACTTACAGAAGTCGAGAATTGAGAATTTTTAGATTCGGCATTCAATATTGGAAAGGAAGTTAATTATTTAGGACGATTACGAAGGAAAGGGAAAAATAAAATTAAGGTTTAATAGTTTATTTGCTTTATGATTTTGACGAGTTACGGAAGAGTGCATGTATCTGCTATAAATCAATGCTGTGTGTCTCTGTTATTGTAAACCATTTCTAGAAAGTTGCGTTTGTATTTGTTTTTTTCCGTGTTTAGTATAGTGTTTAGTATATTTTGTCGAAATCAAAGTTTTTCTGTTTTTCAAAGTGGTGTGGGATTGGTATTCAGTGTTTTGCAGTCATACGTGAGTTGTTTTTCCGTTGTTTTCCGACAGATCATATAATTAATTTTTTATAAATTACATCGGATTTGTAGACTGTTAATTTATAAAATTAATTGTACAAACTGTCCAGCGACATTTATGCAAAACACCAAAAACCAATCCCACAGCAAAAAAAAAACACTTAATCCTTAATGAAAAACAAGGATACGGATTTTTTAATGTTTACGTTTTACGGAATTTAAATTGTTTATTCAGTCTCATTCGAATTATGATGCAATAAACTGTTTCGTTTCCATCTTTGTTTTCTTAATTTCAAGTTTTAAACTTGCAAATGCCACAGTGCTGAGGATGTTGCGCGAGGTGTGGCACTTATTGATGATGTACATTCCAACAGGTTACGGCTATTGCCATCGAAGTTCCTTACGAAACTCTGCGACACCCCGTTAGACGTTTTCGAGAAAATGGATCCTACCATAGAAGGCCGGGTTCTGGATGCCCTAGAGTTTCAGAACCGCAGAATGACAGTTTTTTGATAATTTTGCGAAACTGGCACCTTACTGTTGTTCAAGCGAGTTATCAGCTCCAGGAAGTGCAAGGTGTCCGAATTTCTGAACGCACTGCTCGAAGAAGATTAAATCAATATGGCTTTTCGCACCGTAAGAAGACCAAAATTGACCAGAACACACGAGTTGTACGGCTCGCATTTGCCCGAGAACACAGCCATTGGTGTTTGGAAGATTGGTCTGCTGTACATTTTACAGATGAGTGTGCTCTACTATATCCAAATGGGCGTGAAAGAGTGTGGAGAAGGGAAATGAAAGGTATGAAGCGTTTAATTTTTCCCAGAGCCAGACTTTTCAACGTAGTGATGGTGAGGGCGGGAATTTCAATGGAGAGTCGCACAGAGTTGGTTGTTGTTCGTGGAGGGCCTTTGACGGCCAAACGCAAGGTGGATGAAATTTTGGAATATCATACGTAGCCTATCCTTAATTAAAACAGCGACAATCTTATTCTAATGCACGATAATGCCCGTCCACATGTCGGTCACATAGCACAAATGTAGCTTTAACAGCATAACATCATGTCTTAGCCTGGCCAGCCCGTCTTAAACCCCCCTCGAACATTTATGGGATAACCTCAAAAGACGAATAAGACCATCTCCATAACTCCACGATCTTGAATGGATCTTCGTGAAGAATGGGCTAACTTCCCGCAAAGAGGCATTTCCAGACTTGTAGAAAGTATGCCGAGGCCTCTTCGAGACGTAATTAAGGCAAGAGGAAGAAATACAGGATATTGAAATGTTAATTAAAATTCTAAAACAGAATTAAAACAAATTTTATCTATCCGTCTTTTTTTTTTTTCATTTTCCTTGGCAATTTACTTTTTTTTTTACTTTTTTTGGACAAAGACTCAATTATTAAACGTTAAAAACGTGAAACATTGATTAATATATAAAAATACATACAAATCAAGTTATATTAAAAATCGGTGGAATTTTTTCCAGGTCAATGTATAATATCTTAGTGTATAATTAATTAATGTGTCGTTAATTCTTGTCACAAACCAACTTATTATAACATTGTAAGTTTAAGATTTTATCTTTAAGAAAAGCACGCTGTTATTACAACACATGCTTTCAAAGTGTTTTAACGCCAGGTAAAATCAGCGTTATCAGTTTTTCTATCTTAATTACCACTCACGTTATCGCTAAGGTTAAAACAGGAAACTGTAATTGATAATAAATCGTAAATTGGTTATGGCAAGCCTTAATTAAAAAATAAAAAACGTGCTGAAAAAGGATATTACGAAAACAGTCAAAAACATAAATCGAATATTAAGTATGGTTGTGAGGTTCCTCTTTGTAGTATGAAGTGTGATAAGCCTTTTTTTTCTGTTTGTTTTATATTGCCTTAACGTGCCTTAACATCCTACAACTCTTCACAGCTTAAACAATACAAATATGAACATAATTAATAAAACATATTTTAATCGGAAAGGTTGGATTTCTATGCATGTTTTCAATATTTTTTGTTTTACTTTCAAGAAAGAAAGCTTTGTTTAGTTTTTAAAGGAATTTTAATATTAAAAAAACACTAAGAACTGTCGACAACTGCCTAGAAATTAATAAACCACAAACATAATTTAGCCTCTAAGCAAGAATTAATCCATCTCTTTAAATTCACAAATAACGCCATAACAAACTGTCTGGCAGACATTTAGATTAAAGTAAGTCCATTTCAGTGATTATTTCTTCATGATAAACAAAGCTCTTACTTTGTTTTCAAACGAAAATTTGAATATGAAAAATTATGAAAGCATTTTGGATGCAAGACTTCTATGTAATGAGTCGTTTGGCTGTTTTTTTGTTTTAATCATTCTTTTGGTATATAATTGTGAACCGTATGAAATTTAGTATTGTTAAAAAATTAAAACATGAGAATAGTTTATTGTTTTTAATGAATTGTGTCAGGTCACGCCAATATTTTCATAAAAGGATATTTTAAAAATACGATCAGAGTTTTACTCATGAACACAACGGGGTTTTAATAAAATCCGAATCAAACTCAGATTAAAATTTCAACATTCCCAATGGTGGAGATATAAATCACCCCCCTCCACATTGCTCGTGTAAAATTATTAGCTATCCGCTTTCATATGAGATAGCACTGCACGGTTCTACCAGGGCCAAAAGTTGTTGGCCATATCAATTCAAACGCATTTCTTAATTCTGACCTTACTATTAACTATTAACTCGATTTTCTTTTTTATTTATATATTTCGTTGCTTTTTCTTTATCACCATAACCCAGTGTGGTTTTCTTAGATTTTAGGTTTTCCGGTTTGGAAAATATCTTCCTCGTGTTATTTTTTATGTAAACTGATTGGTGAACCTGTAGGGTTTCTCAACAACTACCCAACCTAAAATAGTATTCAAGAGTTTTTAAGCCAATGCTCTATTTTCAAACATTAACTTGTTTTAATTGAAATTACCTTAAATATCTAAATAGTTTTAAAATGTCAACTAATTGTTTATGACATTGGGCCATGGCATTGAAGTCAAATATAAAATGTAAACAAAAATTCATTTGTCTTGACAAAACAATAGCGAAGTATTTTTATTTGCATTATCTGATTTGTGCCACGTTTTTTCACTTTTGTAATAAAAGGGAAAACTGTAATTACTACTTACTACTAAGGTTAGACCTTTTAAAAACATAAATAAATAACAATAAAAAAACTACTATTGGGCCAGAACGCGGTAAACTTTTGTTGCCGTCAACATGAACAAAATTTATCTAGCGAGACCTTCAATTGAACAGAGTTGATCAACTTTTTAGTTAAAAAACCAGACAAACTTTTGACGTTCAAGTTATTAGTCATTCCTTTTGAAGTTGAAACATTGCTTAAAACTTGTGAACAACTCAGTTGACTGTTGTAATTTTACACTACATGTTTTTATTTTTATTTTAAGCATTAATGCCTTTTGAATTGCCGGATTAATTATTGAAAAATTATGACGCATGTGTTAACCCCGAATTATCAGGCCATGTTATGGGGTGTTTGTCGGATTCAATATATAAATATGTGAGAGAAATGCGTTGAGTGTTATAGTACAAGAAATCGAAATTTCCTGACTTACTATTGTTTTAAAAAAAATAAGAAGGATAGAACCATCTATGATAAAGAATATTCATGGTTTGCCATGTTCGTTTTTCTTAATTATTTAACTGAAGTTGGACAACAAAAGTTTAATCGTGAGAACGCGCCATTACTGAGTATGTCTACTTTCACGGGTTTTGATGTCATTCAAACGCTTTACATACTGAAGGTGGGCGCAAAGCCGAAACGCTTTTTAGTGACATCGAAACACGCGAATATAAACGGACGCAGTATCAGTTCATTACATGTTCACGGACAGACCAACTTAAAAAAAACTTGTTTATTGAAAAGCTGATCCGAAAGAATTTCTAAACAGATTCGGGCTAATTTGTGAATCTAACAATTGTTTAAAAAAAAGTTATACTCAAAAGGAGCAATTTATTTGGTTTCAAGACAACGGAATTGTCAGGAATATCAAACGCCTGCAACATTTGTACTAGTGAGCATTATGCTCCTTTATTAAGTTTCCATTATGAGCCATTAAGTGGGAAACTTCCCACAATAAACACAATTTACTTACTAATTACAGTTCAGATGAACGTCCGAATGGATTTCTAAACTTTGCCAATAATGTTTTGTATGTGGTTTCGTCCCCTATATCCCATTCGGTATCACCACTTGATGACCACTTATTTCTCGATCCACTCTTCTTCGAAATCACTCTCGAGTTTCGTTCCCACAACACGTTTCATTCCATTATGTTATCCAACGATGGAATCGCGAAACCAGGCCATTTGCGCCACTATAAGGGAAAACGAGCGAAAACAACGTAATTTGCCATTCTGAAGAATACAAATTATTAATTACACTAAAACTTCCAAAAAGTTTAGTTAAAACTGTGTAGTATTCTTTATAACTAATAACGGAGTGGGGAAAATAAATGTTCTTTTATCTAATATAATTAATAAACTAAAACAATTGAATATTAACTAGCTGTTTTGATCCGGACAAAATTCCTGTTGTTCTTCTTAAAAATGATGAAAGCATTAGGTCTTTACGCTTCATTTTCAATAAATCGTTTACCGCTATGTGTCCATAAATTTGTTAGTAACCAATGCTAAAATCTGGCAGTTAGTTTAACCTACTTTTGCCAAATGTTTTTGTATCTTTGTATATT
>NW_019392790.1:554697-591907 GCF_000648675.2 Cimex lectularius | reverse complement strand
GTTTTACGTTGAAGAGTGACTTATGATGAAAGAACCATAGTGACATGGGCGATGTAAAAAGCTCGTTGAACCTCCTTCTATTTGACTTTCTCATGATCGCTCCCGAACTCCATTGTCAAACTGAATCTCTTTCTCATCCCATGTTATTAATATTCTAACAAATAGATCGTTATCTCGGCAAAAGAATCTTTTAAAAATCGTGAACCAAACATATATTGTTTTTGTCGTTGTTCGTCGACTAAAATAATAAAATAAATGGAATCACAGTCAATTTTTTTCAACAGAAACAGAAATGCTTTGTGAATTTGACCCAGAAAGGTTTACATCATTTCCTACGCCCAACAGGACAAGTTTGGGTTCGTGGATGTGGCTCAGGATTTTGTTAGGGTAGGCATCGTCGAAAAACCAAACCCTTCCTACCGACCCTATTGGCAAAGATAATTCAGATATCAGACCGGTACAGCTGTCGTCCCTCAAGGGGGCATTCTCAGTCCCATCTTACCATGTATACTGCTGAATTTCCTATTCATCACCACTACTCCCAAATCTTATCTACACTTCCCCATGGGAACTTTGAATATCTCAAAATGTTCTTGGATGTTGGAGGTTGTTCGGATAGGAGTCGGGTTAGAGGAAAAATTGGCAATTAATAGGAGGGATTGAGGGGCGAGGAGGTTTAGAAGCTATCTAGTTTAAAGCGACGTGGCGGGTCCTCGGGATAGTGTAGGTTTGGGAAATAGGGCCAAAAGCTTGGTGACGAAACTTCGGACGAGATATCGTATCACCAAAACAAAATGAATGCTGACGTCATTATGTTGTTGTGAGGTTAGTGGCGTAGAAAGACGCTTTGGCAATTTGGTTGAGGACTTTTGATACAAAGGATTGGATGCGCTCTATGTTGGATGCCTTTGGCAGAACCCCAACCAAAGATATATTTATTTTTGTCGTTGTTTGTCGACTAAAAGAATAAAATAAATGGAATCACAATCAATTTTTTTCAACAGAAACAGAAATGCTTTATAAATTTGATCCAGAAAGATTTACACCATTTCCTACGCCCAACAGGACAACTCCGTATATCCAAAGTGGTCGCAGGACAGTCTTGTATAAGGCTAGTTTAGTGCTGACGGTCAATACTGATTTTGGTTCAAGAAGTCTTCGTAGTTGTGCAAGTCTTCTGTTAAGTCATTACCTCTCAAGTGTTATGCGGGGATTCCACTTCATCTATCTAGGTATAGTCGTTCGTATTTGACTCAATAGAAATCGGCATCTCTTTGTTGTTGATGTACAGTGGACGGCAAGACTGTTTTCATTGTGAACATGAGTACATTTTTCTTCATTCGGTCTAGTCAGCAGTATAAATGATAGAAATGATGGGGCTAAGACTGCTCCCTTGTGTGACGCCCTCGCGTATCTGTTTGACTCCCGAGAACTCGTTGCCGCATTCTGAAGGAGTTCGATAGAATTTCAGGATCCCATTAAGTAGTGGGGACGTTTAAATTTATAAAGCCCGGGAGCCAGAAGCCTGTGCTACATCTAGGAACGCAGCAAAGCAATACGTATGTTCTCTAGAGCAGCGGAGGCAGTGTCGACAACTCAGAAAGTTTTAGATCGTGGTATGATGGGGACATAAGCCGAATTGGTGAGAACGAACCTCAAGGTCACGATAGCTCAAGTGGTAGAGCAGCGGCGTATCAAGCCGAAGATCGTGGGTTCGAATCCCGCTCGTGCCATTGACTTTTTTAGAAGGAATAATTTTATGAATATGCAGGATGGGTATTAAGCGCTTTAAAAGTAGTCTTTCAAGGATATTGGACATTAAAGGAAGAAGGTTGATAGATCAGTAGAGAATATGTGGCTTGCGAGCTTTAGGAATGGACGGAATATTTCCATAAAAAAGGAAACCATTGTTCGTAGGATGGTTTAAAAAACTATGCCTTTTTGTAGGTGGTTTAGAGTACATTGAGGTTATTAGATCATCCCAGGTAGCTTGCATAATTCAATATTTAAATTCACCCTAATATAATGCTTAAAGTATCAAATGAAGCAGTCTAAATTAGACAAGTTTGCCACCCTTTCAATACCCTCCACATACCAATGATTAATGATCTCGCTCTTATCTTGAGTATCATGTTTTTTACTCATAAATAATTCATTTATTTGCATTAATTGCATCCCGAAGGCACAAGTTAAAGGAAGCGACTATAAGTTTTTTCCAATATTTTATAACAAACTGATACAACATGTAATTTAAAGATACATAGATATATTTACAACTATTTACACTTACATATATTGAGTGAAGTACATAATCAATATTATTTTCCCACTTCACCTCTCTAAATAAATTTCACTATCAACAATGCCTTTGGAATTGTGGGGATGGGTTTTGTTGAACAGGGTTTGGACGAGGCTATTCGGGTGATGTGATTGTGGGACTTAGTAAATTTTTGGATAAATGGCATTTTAAGTTCGTTGTGGAGGGTAGTATTGGAGTCATAATACGGAGCATTTATAATTGATCTGAGGAATTTGGACTGAAAGGTTCTATATAGTATGTCCAAATCTGTTTTTTTTTTTTAGATTGTACGTTTGTTTTTACGCTTGGATTGTCGTCCTGTAAGTTTGTAGCGTTGGAACATTGTGGTAATAGATTGTTAGAGGAGAGTGTTTCCTTGTAAATGTGACATGGACGCACTTGCTTTCATTTATCTTCGTATTACATTATCTACACCAATCTGCTATATATGTGATATATCTCTTAAGATAGCCATTATCTCAGGCAGTTCTTAGGCTCATGCCGTGTGTGGTAAAGACAAAAAGCGTATGGAATTGTATGGAAGACACCGATGATATGACCCTCGAGTGGATCCCCGGTCGGAACATTGAGCCAATGAGAAAGTGAACACGTTGACCAAAAAAGAACCCGGTATGAATTCTCTAGGCCCCGAACCCTCACTGGGGCCGAGCATTTTGCCACAAAAAAAGAACACATCCAAAAATGGATACTTAATGAGTCCGGTAGAACAATACTGCAGGCAACGCGAAGAGGTTCATAGAAGGGCCATCCGCAAAGCCTAGAAAGGAATTTTTGGGAGGTAACTGTAATAGAACAGGATTCTGGCTGGACTCCTGACAGAGCACTGCCGACTAAGAAGGCACATGCACCGGATAGGTAGACAGATGAAACACTGTGCAGATACTGCCAGGAAGAAGATGATACCGCAGAACACATTTTATGTTTCTGTGATCTATGTAGATGTAGATTCTTGCAACTAGGAGAGGAGAAGCCGCAAGCAAGACCCTACACTAAAGAGCTGCTGGCAAGACTATGGTGATTGATTAACAACCTGAAGCTGGCCAGAGATAAAAAACAGATAGATCTACTCAGGTCGAGTTGCAGAATGCCTTGTCACCGCCTCTTTTACATCCCTACATGTGATATGTATCTGCAGGTCCGAAACAACCGCAGGATCAGGGTTAGAGGATAGTACGACGGTGTCATCGCAAAAGATGCAAGTAAGGTGATAGGTGTAGTGGGAACATATAAATATGTACGACTGGTCGGAGCCACTGCCCTGCAGTGCCCCAGCGGCCTGAGGGCAGTTCGGAGTAACCTGATCCTGTTGGAAGTAGAGGGTATTTGGAAGGACACGGTTTAGTTTGTTCTGCAGACCCTTGTGCCGCATCAACAAAGGCTCCCGTATACTATTGTTTATTCTCAAGGGAAGACACAAGCTGGTCTGTCGCATGATGGCGATTGTCAATAGTCTTTCAAAAAGGATTTTTTCAAATATTTTGGACATGACTAACTAAACTAATCGGGCGTTATGATGATAAAAAAATAGGATGAATTGATATATGGGAGATAACGGTCGACCAAGGAATTCTTAACTGTTATCGTAATCGACTTTTTTCTTCGATTTAGGTTCGGGAACTCTGACTTTGAACAGGTCAACCGCGACCATTCCTGATGCGATTTGGCCGACTCGGTTGACAATTGAAGTGAGTTTAACACCGGGATTTTTAAGCAGCTTGAAGTGGTTTAACACTCGTGTCCAATTGATTACTTCTCCGCCTTCCTATCTTTTTCCTTAGTTTCCTTCTCCTTCTACACCTATATTACATGTTATGGGACTAACTTTTTCGCTATTGTGTGTATTCAAAACTTCATTTTCCCCCTCTGTTTTGTCTGTACTATCGTGTTTTGAAGGGACGGTAATAAGTGTAATTAATTTTTTCTTTTAAATTACTCTGTTATAGGTACATAGGTAGTTTAGAAAAATACCTTTTTCATTTTTTCTGCCGACGTTTCGACCTCTATTCGGGTCATCTTCAGGTCATAAAATGTGGTGCTATTCTTTTGGTGTCGTATTGTGTGTCTCACGACACTTTCACATAAATCCAATATGAGACTACAAGAATAGCACCACGCTTTATGCCCTGAAGGTGAGCCGAATAAAGGTCGAAACGTCAGCAAAAAAATGAAAAAGGTGTTTATGTAAACTACGTCCGCTCCTTTCGATATCAACAAATTATATAAATAAAGCAAACATAAAATAAGTCATACAAATAAGAGTAACATAACATTGAAATTATATGAATTGTGTACATGTATGTACAATAATAAAGTATCAAAATAAAAATATAATAATAAATCAAATAACTTTAACTTGTGAGGAGTCTTTTCAATCTGGAACTTGTGGTTGGAACTGGGTGAATGTGGTTCATTCAAATTGAAGTTACATAAAGAACAACATTGCACCGATTGTTCAAGACAGACTACACCTAGACTGCTAAGATTATTTTTAAATGAATCAATCAGATTTTTGTAATTTTTCACAACTAAGTTCAAGTTTTGGGGCCGAGATATATCGCTCGCCCATAAGAAAGGTGACACAACTCAACAAAAGAAAATTTTACTGGAGAGGAAAATGGAACTTTACTTTTTGACTTGTGAATTAAGTACAAGCCATTTATGGTTGTTGGCTATAAAAACTGTCATGATCCAACAACATTGTCTTTTGTTTCTCCAACCCTAAGCGAAAACACAAAAATTTAAAAATTCAGCTGTACTACACCTAAATGCCATCCTTTTTTGAGTTATGACATCTTTTTTTTGCATATATTCGCTCTCAGTAATTTAAGTCTGTTTGCTCTAACGACAACGGTGGTCAATGAATGACTGTAAGGGTATTAATTTTTTTTTGTGATAGTATCAAACAAACATAACCTAACAAACGAGCATAAATATCCATTTAGTAAGTTTGGCTAAGATTATTTTTGACCCAAATGTGCTTTCCTCCTGAAATCAGGGCTTTTTAGTTATTTAAAATACAAAATTAATTATTGTTTTATTGATTATTAAATATGATCCTCTATTTTTCGTGGTCCGATTGGCAAAATAACTTCTTTCAATTAATTAATCTTTATATAAGGTGTTGGTTGAAATGAAAAAGCTAGCGTCACGAGCGGGATTCGAACTCAAGAACTTCCGCTAAATACGCCGCTGTTCTATCACTTATTAAAAATAATGATTAAAGCATTAAAAAATCGTTGAAACTATAAAATTGTGTAAAAATTAAAAGACAACATTGTTAAAAAAATTGTGAAAAAACAATATTATTTTTAAAAATGTTATTAAAATAAAAGAAATAAAACTAAAATAATTCAAGAAAACTCTAGATCAAGACTGTTTTATTCTTCAAACTTTTTGCCATTACTTTATTTTTGTGACCACTTTAAAATCCGATTGCACAATTGTTTTCAGGGTAAAACTTTCTTTAAAATGATGTGTCAGGATGAATAGGGTAGAATTTGAAATTTTAAAGTTGAACTGAACCTGAAGTACCCTGTATAATTTTTCTCAAAAAAAAAATTAAATACGTATTTCTTGTTTTTTTGATAGCGTCATTGGTTCAAGAGCAATTCAGCTGGGCCATCTAAAAAGGACACCCTGTATAATACGGAAATAAACTATAAATCATGAATGTATAAATGCTCGAAGTTGCGATTATTCATCTCTTGACACGCAGGATTTATAAAAAAAAATTATAAAAACAGTAAGTTGTAGATTACAGAGACATAAGTAAAGATGTAACTCTTGTACAGCATAAAATCCTTCACTAAACAAGAAAAAACTGAAGTAACTCGAAATAGGCCACTTTCCCTGATAAATACTCACACAGATGCTTTAAGTTTGACACAGAACTAAGACCACTTTTCGTGAACGGAGACAGTACGTTTCCAAATTCAAAAGTGGCACATAGCGCTGTCTAGCTAAAGCCTAGTCCACAGTTCGACTCAAAGTTGCGCGTCATTGTTGCTGGGTCTCCTTTAAATCATGAATGTTGAGATTCAGCCCCGCAACATGTCCCCTTGTATCTGGAGTGTATTGCGGGTCTACGTGATATAAGATTTTGAGTCCCATCGAAACGAGATTCAGCGATACAGTGTTGCAAGTGTAGACGCATGTTCCGGGGGGCAGCCGGAGTGTGGTTGTGAGTTAGAGGAAGTTGAATTTCTAAATTTTGTTTTCTCTGCACACCTTCGGTGCAACCATTTGCAAAAGATTTTCAAAATCTTCAGGTGTCATCCTTAAAACGTTGACAAACCCAGCGGCATGTATTATTGTTGTTACTA
The DNA here is from genome assembly GCF_000648675.2 of Cimex lectularius. NCBI lineage: Eukaryota > Metazoa > Arthropoda > Insecta > Hemiptera > Cimicidae > Cimex > Cimex lectularius. Next base: position 585,265 of record NW_019392790.1, on the reverse strand, counting down.
AACAATTTTCAGACCCATCATCTTCTATGACTTCTTTACTTCATTGCACGAGCCACAACTGAGTATTTCCACAAAAAAACATAGGTTTTGCCATTTGTTATTCCTTGAGCGACTACTGTGTTCTGAAACGCGACATTTTCAACGGAAATGTTGTTATCTTGTGGAAAATTTATTTTAATGTGAAAAATAAAGGTCAGATATGTATTTCAATGCCGCTAGAGTTGAGAAATTAGGATTATACATTAAAGAAATTTGATTTTAAACTAAAATCACAAAAATGTTAATATCTCAGGAAAGAGTGAAGATAGAAACCTCGTTTTCGTGGCACTGAAATACGTTTTATTTAGTGAACCCACATGGCAATATTGACATTTAACCCTTTAATTTTCCTTTCCTTCCTATAATTCCTATTTCCTGGATCCCATAAAATCTTCCTTTAAAAATTAATAAAATTACCTTAATTAAAAAATTCACTTTTTACATGATAAACACGTTTCGTTGAAATCAGTGATCCCATGTCAGTAGCTTTTCTTGTTGAGACTCATTGAACACATTAAACCTTTGTTTAGGCAACACTGGGGGCAACACTGATTCAAGGAAGTGGGGTTGTTTTTCCAGTGTGTCTACGTTTGATTAGTGCATTAAAGTGTTTTTCAAATGTAAATAAAAACTATAAAAACGTTTCGTTATAATCAGTGATCCCATGTCAGTAGCTTCTTCTTGTTTTGACGCATTTAAGTCATTTAATCTCTGTTTTGGCAACACACTGGGGGCAATACTGATTCAGGGAAGTGGGGTAATATTGTAGACAATTTGTTTATGATTTCTGTCAATGGCTTATTCGTGAATCAAGACATTAAGCTAACCACTTAAGTTTATGATTTAAAAAAAATTAGTGTTTAAAGGGAAAATGCTTTTTTTACGGAAATTACATTAAAAAAAAATGCGTTTTGTATAAGCGTCCGTTAAAAGTGCACCTTCATCGCTGAGGTGGCAAGTGGGGAAGCGTCGTTGTGGCATTATCGATCACAACTCAAGAGTCTTATTAAAGATTGCGTTTTAACTTTCCATTTTTGCCGTGTTACGGTAATTAAAGACGGCCTGCTTTTAAGATTTATGCCCCTTTCGATATGGCCGAGACTTGCGGGGTTGTTATTTTGGCAGTGCGAAAAGATTTCTCTTGTATTACTTTACTGAAAGTCGAACTGTTTATAACTGGTAACCCTAGGATTACGTGTTTATTCGAAGCTCATTAACGCTAATTTATTTTAACAAGTGGCAGATAGGGTCGGTAAGCACTCGTCGATGTATAGTGTACCTTTTTTCCCACAACCTTTTAATCCCCGTTAACCTCGTCTTCTTTCTAATGTTCGAACGATGTACTTGTCATAGTAATTTACAATTCACAAGTACTAAGAAAGAGAGAGAGAGAGAGAGAGAGAGAGAGAGAGAACACAATACTTCAAGAATTAGCTTTCTGTTATTTATTGCTTGAAATTTATTTCAGGGGGGACCGCGGTAGCCGAGTGGTTAGCATGAGACTCTCACGCCGCGGTCGTGGGTTCGATTCCCACCGTCGCCCCTGGCCCTTTTTTCAAATTCGTTCAGCAATTTTACAATACAAGTGTGGTGTTTCCCGAAATCCACTGCGTACCGAAGTTTAGTCTGGCTGTTTTGTCGAGTTTCACCATATTCATTGGTGTGTGTGCGCATTATTCGGTGCGTTGGTTTTTCTATAAAACACGGTGAAATGAAGATGATGGGATCACTTCAACATTTTTGGGTCAATTCCCACATTTTGAGCTTTGATAGGTATGCCATTTTGTGTCTTTGCATTATTTCTTGAAGGTATAGGTATATCTCTAGATTAGACATGGGTATCCGAAACGAGAGCTCTAGGTGACCTTGAATTGAGTAACTAACCTTTAGACCACGTATTACTCGTGAGAACTGTATGAACAACCAACAGACAAAAACAAATGGGGGAACCTAAAAAGGAAGCACCACCCAGGTCTGGAGATGACACCCCTCTTCTAACCAAAACAATCAAGGGCGCATCGCCTCTTGCAGAAGTTGGTGTAATTCACGTAAGAGCTTGGTAAATTTCTTAATAACAACTTCGTATAATAAGCTTTCTAGCGGTATACTTTTAGCTTTTCTTTAAACATCGAACCAAAATTCAGAAATTTTATGGTAAATTGGAAAAAGATGGTGTCGGTGTGAAAAAGGAAGAATGTGGTTAATGTAGTTACGTAACTACAACGTTTTGTCTTGGGCAAAATTTATTTTACAACTTTAACCTAACAAAAAAGCGATGAAGAAAGAAAAATGAAATAAAACACAAAAAAGACAATAAATATAGCGAACAATCAAAGCAAAAAATGGACAAAATATGTACAATAAGCAAAGACAAAAGAAAAAAAATAACAACAATAGAGAAGTTGTAAAACCCAACATTAATTTAATAAAAAAGAACAAAAAAAGAAGAAAAATTCAGCGTAAAAATCAAACAAAGCACATAAAAAATAGATAATAAACGTAGTGAACAACCAAATTAAGTTGATTTTTTTGTACTTTTTTTAGTGTTTATTTTATCCAATTTTTCTAATTTGTTGTTCGCTTTGTTATACGAGTAGCAAATCACCCCGTACAGAAAAAAAAACTTTTTCACCCCTCTTACATAACCCAAAAGAATGCTGTTCACTAATAATAAATTTATCTGTCCAAATTCTTTAAAACTTGAAAATGCTCGGAACATTTCAGTACTTAAAATCCCTGTTTACACGGAAACGGTCTATAAAAACGTCGTATATACGGCAAAACGGTTCCTTTGAAAGAAGGACAAACCGGCCGGCTATATTTGGAAGACAAAGCTGAAGACAGCCACGTGTTGACAAGGAGTACCAAGAGTACCAGCATCCTTTCGACTCCCATTCTTTCCTTACTAAATCGGCTAACCTTTCGCTCTTAAACTTTCGACCTTATCTTGCCGTGAAGGTGATTAATTATTTTTTACGGCCCCGGTATCATTCGTATCGGTGGGGGGTAAATAATTCAAATAAGATTGGCGATAACCGATATCCCTCCAGCCCAATGTGAAAAACGTGAGCTAATTGAATTATTGTGTATTGAATTCAAGCGATCTGGACAAATAAAACGAATATATTTATCAGAAATGTATTTCATAACAATCACAGATGACAAAGAATTCAAAACAATTTAACCTAGGATTCAGGATTTCTTTTGTTTAAAATTTCTCAAGTTAAGTAGGGTTAGCTTTGGGGGACAGGTTTGATTAAGTAGTGTTAGGTTACCAGACCCCGGCTTTCTAGTCTCCTCTTATCATCTCGTCATCATTATCCGTGCTTGTCATAAAACCGAAACAGTTAGGCAAAAAGTGAATCATTTATGGACAAGGAAAGACATAAGATACGTTCATCCGTGAGAGAAAGAAAAAAAATGGGCCTGAAGAAGAAGCACTATTAGAGCTTCCTTACAACTTACAAGATCATATTCTTCACGATATCGCATGATAATTTTCCATATCTGGCTAAACGTTCGGCAATCCAGGCAAATAACACCCACCCTAATGCTGTGGAAAAAAATTCCATCGCGTTTGAAAACAATGGCACATAAACACATAGATTGACGTGATATGCATACAAAATTGCTTCAAAGATAAGGAACGCTGTACCATTGATTTTAATATATGTTTTACCAAACATTCCGTACCACAAACAACAGACATAATATATTTAAAAAAAAAGATTGGTGCTTTAAGATAGATTAGTATCAACTAAATTCGAGTTTTTTTTTTAATTTTTACAAAAAATTTTTTTAAGTTTTTCAACAAATTTTGTTCAACTAGTTTCTGCAATGTAATTGTAACGTCCAATTTACGTTACATAAGATACGTCCATTCATATCCTTATCCCAATGCAGACATGGTGCGGTTTGAAAGTTTCTTAACTCTGAACTGAGTTTAACATCGACGGACGTTCAAGTTAAACCTGGTTCGACATTTGAACTCTGTTTATTGTAAATTAAAAACGGCAATTTTTGGGTTGAACTCAGTTCAGTACTAAACTGAGTTTAAACGAAGTTGCTGCAACGGACGCTGAAATTAATAGACGAGGCAATCTTTTCATTACCTTTTTGATAAACGCCCTGACTTACAAATTACTAATAAAAGGCCTCTTTATAACAACTTAGTAAAGCCGATATGGAGTGGAAGTGCGTCCTCAAATCCTAAGAAAAATCCTTACTCTGAACTAGGTTTAACGCTTGACGTCATTTGAACTTGGTTCAAGATAAATGAAAAAACGGCAATTTTAGGGTAGAACTCGGTTTAGTACTGAACTGAGTTCTACCAATTTGATGTAACATGTCTAAATTTCAACAAGACACGACTGTGAGGGTTCAGCCCAACATTCCAATATCGTTCACATTTAAACTGTCCAATCCATAATCCTAAGGAAAGTTCAGCCATGTTCGTCATTTGAACTCGGTTCAAGATAAATTTTTTAAAAAATTTAGTTGAACTCTGTTCAACACTGAACTGGGTTTAAACCAAGATGACGTAACACGTCTTAAAATTTCAAGAAGACACGACTGTGAGGGTTCAGCCCAACATTCCAATATCGTTCACATTTGAACTGTCCACTTCATAATCCTGAGGAAAGTTCAACCATATTAGTCATTTGAAATCGGTTCAAGATAAATTTGGAAAAAAAATTGGTTGAACTCTGTTCAACACTGAACTGGGTTTAAACCAAGATGACGTAACATGTCTTACAATTTCCAGAAGACACGACTGTGAGGGTTCAGCCCAACATTCCCATATCGTTCACATTTGAACTGTCCACTTCATAATCCTGAGGAAAGTTCAACCATGTTCGTCATTTGAACTCGGTTCAAGATAAATTAAAAAATATAATTTTTAGTTGAACTTGTTCAACACTGAACTGGGTTTAAACCTAGATTACGTAACATGTCTTAAAATTTCAAGAAGACACGACTGTGTGGGGTTCAGCAAACATTCCAATATCGTTCACATTTAAACTGTCCAATCCATAATCCTACGAATTAACCTTGATATGCTCCATATGTGTCCAACGAAAGTTACCATAAACTAAATATTCATTTTGTCCAAAATACGCTCCCCCTACTGCAAGTTTCGTAAATGCCTTTCAAGCAAGATAATTCCTCAAATCCAGAGGATTTGACATGTCGACATCTCGACGAAAGTGTATGATTCATTGAAGGACCACCAGGACCCAATAACATCCCAAACCAGATTATAATCAAAGTTGGTCGATAACTGAACAACCTCGAATCTCGACGAATGACCAAAACCTCCTCGCCTACTAAAGAGGAAATAGCCGTGGGATATCCTATCCAAAGAGAGTGGTAGTGATAGTGACAAGTCTCAATTAAAAAGACTTTTCATTTTAAAAGTGATATCATTACTACCTATCTGACAGGCAACTATGCTTGATACTGTAATACTGTTATCTACTACTCGTCTTTAACTCAGGTGATATTATGAAATGAACGAATGCTTCACTCTGCACTGAATTTAACGACCGACGGCTGTTGAAGGTACCAGATTCTTCATTTGAACTCGGTTCAAGATAAATTTTAAAAAAGGACATTTTTGAGTTGAACTCGGTTCAGTACTGAACTGAGTTTAAACCAAGTAGGCACACCGGACCCCTAAAACGTCTTGATCAGTCGTGGGTTCGATTTTCACCGTACTCCTGGAATTTCTGACCACACAACTTATCGTTATAACGTTATGTACTACCATTATTTCTGGCTAGTGTGTAAAGCATAAGTACATTTTAAAAAAACTGTTTAGTATAATTAGATATGGGGTTTTAAGAGCTGGTTATGTTTTTAACGTAAACCTTCTGGGTTTCATCGTACATCGGAGTTTTTAAAAAATAATCGTTACGAAACGCATCTAATAATGTATAAAAGCTAAAATAAAGCATAAAAGCATAAAAGTCCACGAGACGTGTTTTATTTTAGCACAACGTGTTTTATTTTAGCACAACGCTATTTCATTTCTTCGAAGCGATTCATCTGGGAAAATAGCTCATCATGACCAAGCACCGACTCACTCTCTCTCTCTTTCTCTCTCTCAAATGATCGTGTACAAGACGCGTCGACTGTCCGGGTCCGGCAAAAAGGCGAGAAATTAGCTCACACAACTCCGCCGTGATTTACGCCGTCGGTTGTTTTTTCGAGCGATCCAGCCACCCAGAATGCCGGACACCGGTCGTCAATAAGGAAATGGTTTTGACCCGTTTCTTGAAGACAAAGCGTTTTGGAAGACAAAACGCCCTGGTACTTTTACGGTTTATTACGTTCACCTTCTTCAGCAATAATCGAAATGATAGCATAAAAGTAGCATAATCCGCTATTCCGAGAACGGTGTCTGTTACACGGTTTTCCTCTTCTTACGGGACAAAACCCCCTGAGAACGTCTTTCCCATACGGATTTTTTAAAATAATAAACAAATCACAGTCGGATAAAGGTATTATCAGCGAACCCACGTAGAGAGAGAGAGAGAGAGAGAGAGAGAGAGAGAGAGAGAGAGAGAGAGAGAGAGAGAAAATAAGCCCCGGGGTTCGCTGAATCTTTTAAATAATTACCGAGGAGAGATAAGAAACAACGCCAATCAAATGTGAAACGATCAATCGATCTATTAATTTTACTCCCATCATTCATTCCCCAAACCTATACTTTTAAAGATATGCATCGACTGTAATTACTGAATATAAACATCAATTTTAAAATGTTTAATCCTAGACGTATATTATAACAGCAAGCATAAGAAAACAATTAAGAGAATCTTCTTAAAAATGGTTTTATGCTGATTAAAACTAAACGCGATTTTTTTCTTCTATTTTTTTATGGCTTTGGGATTTGTTTTAATTGAATTTATAACAGCCCGGTCTTTTTATGGTATGCCCTGTCGATGATGCAAATGAATGCAGAATTTCTGGAAAAAAAAAGAGTTCCTTTCGAAAAATAACGGTCGAAAACACCCGCTGTCGAGGAAAGAAATAATATAAACAATCCGAGCCGAGATGAAATGGATCGAACTTTTTTCTTGGTCACGAGCCTTCGATTAGCGAAACACGACTTCAAAAGTCCGCCGGCCCCTTCGTAAATAAAGTTCACTTCGTTTTAACTAAAGGGGTATTTTAAATGAGTTAAAAGAGAAAATATCGAGTTACACATTTAATTGAACGGAAATAAAACTGGTTAATTTAGATTCCTACAAGGGGAGGCTACGGAGGACGAGGTATAATCGATTTTAACGAAACATTTTTTGGCGATCGGTCTTGCCAATGGGCCCTAGGAACCGAAGAAAAATTTGAATTAATTCACATAATTAATTTAAAATACGGTTTTTTGCCATTTTTTTAAACCGAGGATAGGAAAGAAATATTCATGATTTATTGGGTCGTCCAGAAAATAACGCAGGGTTTTATGTTTTCTTTCAATTACCCCTCTATATAATATACTGTTTTCGTTTGATTCGTTTATTTTTTTGAACGAATATCAACACTTTTTAATCATCTTACAAACAAAAAATGTCTTTTTACCTCAGTAGCATTTCGTTACTTGGGAATAATTCTGTCTTTACTACGATGTCTATGATTTTCGCATAATTTCTTTTACGAGTTTAAATTCGGTCGGAACCGTGCCCAAACGGCCCAAAGAATAATGAAGTCAGCGGCGATGGCAGTGTGAGTGAGAGCACTGTTCAGAGATGGTTTAAAAATGAAGGGAGATTTTAGCCACGAAGACAAAGATGAGCATGGAAGTCTTCCCTAGGGGCGTCGGTGGCCGCAACGGTTTAGGCGTTGACACGGCGCTCATCACTGTAAGGTAAAGGTCCCGGGTTCGAATCCAGCGGCCCTGCATTCGAACCCGACATACTTACAACTGGGCTTTTTTCTAAAAGGTTCATATAACCTCGTAGTTGAAATACCTGGAAAAGAGAAGTCTTCCCTAGATGATGTTCGAGCTTTGGTCGAAGAAAATCCGGGAACAACTGTTCGAGAACTTGCAGAGAGTCTATCAGTTAGCATATTGACCGTCACTGGGTCTTCTAGGGGTACGCCTAGTACGCACTGGGATTCTTTGATCGGACTCTTTGTCGCTATGTCTAGGATTCATTTTCTTGCTACCTGCAACCGAGACTCTTCGAGACAATGAATCTTGAATCTGGTGTTGCGTTTTAGTATTTTTTAAACCCCATCCCAAATGGGATTCTTTACTCAATGTTGCGCAACATTGTGTCAGTGCGGACACGATTTCCGGAGCGACAATGTTGCGGGGCAATGAGTCTGCGACATGTATCGTAAAGTTGGGTTCCTCTTGCATAGGAACCCATTTTGCATCTTCCAAAGCACCCAACTCATGATAAAAAGATGATGGGCATCAGTTGGGTTGATTTACTACAGCTTCGTGAATCTAGGAGAAACAATCAATGCCGAAATGTATTGCTATCAAATTGAAACAATGCTACAGAAATTGGCATTGTTGAAAACTTCTTTGGTCAATCGGAAATGGCCGATTCTGTTACACGTCAACTCTCGGCCCCATGCGAAAAAAGAACTGTTGGATCTTAGTTATGAGGTTCTGCCTCACCCTCCAGACCTCTCGCCTACCGACTACCAATTTTTCTGAAACCTGGACAACGTTTTACAACATAAAAAATTTGTTGCCAAGCAGTTCCGTGTTTTCTAAAGTTGGATATATATTTTTTTGTTTTCAAAACGTAAAATTTAAGTCTTTTAGGGGGGCGTCGGTGGCCGCAACGGTTTAGGGGTTGACACGGCGCTCAACACTAGGTAAAGATCCCGGGTTCGAATCCATATTTACAAATGGGCTTTTTTTTTCAAAAACACCGGCACCCTGAGGGTTTATATTACCTCTGCTGTTGCGAAAACTCGCAAAAAAATAAATTAAAAAAAAAGTCTTTTACGTTTTGAAGAAAAAATAATTAATCTAAATATTAAAAACGCAAATTTGAAATTTATTTTTCGAAATGAAACTACAAAAATGGAAAGTAGAAAAATCCAAGTTTAGTAATTATTGATGGCGAAACGGATCTGACAGACCAAGCCGACGATTGGCAGATCACAGAAACGACCGAAATACAGTATAAAAGATAGTCGACTGTATAGTAGAACATAGATAACAAGAAGGTCAAAGGCAGAAATAATCTGACCCCTAAGGTGTCAGACTGTTGTTTATGAAAATTTAAAATTTTCACCTACTAAATTCACTAGTTTTCGTGGTCCGCATGACCAATTAATATCTGTCAATTAATTAAGGTTTTTAGTTGAGATAAAAAAGTCTGTCACGAGCGGGATTCGAACCCATGATCTTCGGCTAGATACGCCGCTGCTCTAACCACTTGAGCTATCGTGACTCCGATCCACTCAGGCACTAACATCCCATCTGAACCCACCTTTTGAATTTTCACTCATTTTTGCCATTTTTCAAATGTCGTGTAATCTATTTGATTCTCGGCGACAAATGAAACGGCCACGGGGAGCATTAGTGAATTTTTACCTATGCTGATTTTTTGCATTTGCTGCTATTATACCTTTGAAATCTTGATGCTGAATAAGGGGGTGTTTTTGTTCCAGGTGGATAATTTTTATCTATTGGAAATTCCGGGGTGATCCTGACAGAGTAAAATATATTTTTTTTAAATTAAAATAAGTTTTGGCCCTGTTTTATAAAAGAAATCTTGGATAATCAAGGCTGAACTTGGAAAACCCCCAAAATATAACAAAACCGCTTGATCTGGAGAAAACTGAAATGACCAATAGTTTGTTTTAAAAAAAATCTATATAATTTGTTATTGGCATTTCGGCAAAATATCGTACAACGCACATTTGGAATTGTACTTTTTTGACAAGAAACAATTTCAAAATTAACAAACTCAAAGGGAATAACAAGTACCCACAGGCCCACCAAATTAGTATAGATATGTTATATATTTGTAGTATGATGTGAGGGACGGGTCATTGGCATTTCGTTGGTACTATACTTCCAAAGTGTAGTGGCTTGTCCAGAATGAATGTATTTATTAGCGTGAGAGGTGATGCGTGAAAGGACGTGGCTGTCGAGGAATATCGAGTACTCCACAGGCCCGTCAAACAATTTAGATTAGGATAGGTTAGTGAGTGAGTGGAACTTGTAAATACAGTTTGAACGTATTTATTAGTGTGAAAGACAGGAGCCGCAAGATCACGATAATCTTCCGACCTCCAATTTAGTTGTAGTATAGATTAGTAAATTAGTATGAATGTGAATTATGAAAATGTGTAAATATTATATCTATTTATTTTAATTTATCACGTGTGGGAGGGTAACAACAAACAAGATAACGAATCCCCTTTTAGGTGAATTAGGTGAATCGGAAGGCAACTGTTGTTTAGTTGAGGCATAAGAAGACTCAGAAAAGAATATACACATAAGATAGATAAGAAGAAAATGCGAGAAGGTTTATATGTGAGGCGCCGGCGATGACCCAGGTAGTTAGCCGGGGGGAAAAAAAAAAAAAACTCAAAGTTGACGTCAAATCGGGAAAGTCCCGTTGACGAGGAAAAGATAAATTTTGATTATAATTTTTATTATGCAAGATGGATTTTTTAAAAGATTTCTTTTTTTTTATTTTTGTTTGTTTTTGTTTTTTTATAAAACACATTTCCATGAGGTTTTTTTTCAAATTTTCTCCTTTATTTTTACATTAAAATTTTGCACGTTTCGGGAAATTACACCCATCATCATCATCTTATTTTTTTATTAAAAATTTAAATTTCTTCATAGTATAGTGACAGTAAAAGATATATGACCATTTTGTATGTTTGGCCAAGAGGTAAACCACATTAAAAAAAATCATACGGAAAAGTTTTTTTATTAAAAAACCACAAACTACAAATAGGTTTTGACAAATTTGTGCGAATTCTTGCTGCCTATGGGGCGATCATCGGTATTTTGGCGTTCAGTCTCATTAAATAGGCAAACCCTTTTGAAAATTTTTTGATATATTCAACACAAAAACATTTCAGGACTGATACACTACTGAAAATGGAGAAACGCAACTGACAGCCCAAACCAAAATTCGGCAGGTCAGGATAATAAGGAAAGGACTAAAATACGGTTTGAAAAAACGTAAATTTTAAATTAGAAACGCCGAACAAAAACAAAGCAAGGGCAAACATTTATCCAACCCCATAGAAGTTGCGTAAAATGAATATTAATGAAAATTTAAAATTTCCACCTATGCTGGTTTTTTTTTTTTTTCATTTCCATCAATGTTGAAAAAATAATGTCCACTTGTCTTCTATTTTACAACGAAAGAAAAAACGAATAGTTTGTCAACAACAAAAAATCTATACAATTTATAATTGGCATCTTTGGCGAAATACTGTACATCACACATTTGGAATTTTATGTTTGATAAGGAAAAATTTCAAAATTAACAAAATCAAAGTTTTCGTCAAAACTAGACAGTCCGGTTGACGAGGAAAACATAGTTTTGACAAATTCGTCCGCTTACTTGCTGCCTGTTGGGTTATGATAAGAATTTGTCGTTCAGTTTCGTTTCATCATTTATCTTAATAAATAAGCAAACCCTTTTAAAATTTCATTGGTTATGCGCCAATTATTATGTTAATTTCATTATTAACTCAATGCGCCACTGAAGATGGCGAAATTGCGAAACGCATCGGACAGACCAAACCAACAATCGGCAAATCAGGGCAAACTGAAACGACCAAAATACAGTGTAAAAGAAAGTAAAATATCTATAAGTGTATAGTAAAATATCGAGAAAAGCAGGAGAACAAGGGCAAACATTTTCTAACCCTTTAGAACGAGTGTCAGGTAATGAAAATTTAAAATTTTCACCTGTGCTGTTTTAATTATTTCTTTTGCATTTGAATCCTGGTTGAAAGAATATTATTTTCTTCTACTGTTTTATATCTCTGAAATACCCGATTCTGAGGCTAACAAAGGGGGTGTTTTTTTTATTGGTGGTGGACGATTTTTATCCAATAAAATTTTTTTCGTGATCCTGAGTAACAAAAATTGAAATTTTAATAAAATTATGTAATAAATAAAATTAACGACTTAAAAAAATCTATATGGACCTTACAATTAATTATTGGCCAAATTAGAAAAACTAATATTTATTTTTTTATTAATATTTTTTTTAAGAGAAAACAATTTTAAAATGAAAATATTCAAGTTTACGTTAAAATGAGACAGTTCCAGAAGGTAAATCTGTTTTTGAAAAAATATATTTTGACAAATTCGTGCAATTTCTTGGCGTCTGTTATGTGATAGCCAGTATTTTTGTCATTCGGACTCGTTTCAGCATTGGCAGAACAGGATAATCCAAAACGACCAAAATACAGCATAAAAAAGTCAACTCTATAGTAGAAATATGGAGTTAAAAAACAGCGTAAAGGTAAAATTTGAATTTTAATCTAACTACTTAGAAGGGATGTTTGTGCAATTTCCACCCGAGCTGGTTTGGTTTAGCATTTCTGAATCCCAATATTTTTAAATGAACCTAGAAGTAGTTTTAAATACAATTAACATTGTTTTCAAGGGTGCTTTTTCCCCTTTAAGCCTCCATTAATGTAATGTCTAAACTCGGTGCAGTAAATATGCACATAAGCAAAAAAACTCATAATTTATGCAAAATCTCATAAAATTTGAAAAGTGTTTGAGAATTTGATTTTTATTAATAATACATATATATGAAATAATACACTATTGATTTTTTTTTTAATGTGTACTAAAGATTATTTTTATAGGTTGACATTGAGATCCAATTTCTGAACCTATAGTCGTAGAAAAAATAAAAATCATGACATTTTTATTTGGCTGATTTCATCGGCGAAAACTGTTGATCATAAAAGATCGCCGATGATTTTTTTTCCCTTGATAATTTGTATGCGACATAATCCATTTTTAAAAACAATTTGTGTCCGGATTTTGTCTTACAATTAGTGATAAATAGAAAAGGGGATAAAAATGGTAATTTTTGTCCGCGTTTTACCTGTTTCAGCGATAATCGGCGATGTAAAAAGAAGGCAATTGTTATCCTGGTAAACGAACGTCTTGCACTCCGGATAATCGGCGCACGATGACAGGCAAGAGTCCAAGGCGGCGGATTGGGGCTCCGTGCGTAAGATTTGGCCCCGAGGCCTCACCCGAGGAGCCGCCGAGATATGGAAAGAGACTTGGGGAGAGGATGCGGCCAGTGGCAGGATGCCGGCTAGGGCGATGGACAGGAGGAAGGCCTCCATGGTTGTGACCATGGAAGCCCACGAGGAGAGCTCTAGTACGATCCCCCCACCATGGCAGACCTCATTCATAGCGGTCTCCCGCTTCACATAGCTGATATGGTAATCCTTCTTTCTTTCTTCCTGACCCACTCTAACAGTCGACAAAGGTCACAAGCTCCACAGCATGTCCCCTCTCGACCGCCGATCGACCCAGCGGGACAGCGGGTTCCTTCCATCCTGGGATTTTATATATGCATGGTCGTTTTAGCATCAAATCACTTCACAAACAACTAAGTTTATGAAAGAATCGCCTCTTAAGTAAAGAATTTGAACATGCGCCCACAGGCTCTCATTTCAGAAGTGGTCAGGTTAATATTATATGCATAACTTGTTTTTTTGTCTCTCTCCATCTGCGTAAAGTCCATAATGGGTATCACGTATTCCAAATGGAAGTAGTACGTCAGTCTCGAAGGGTTTTATATTATAACTCCATGTTAAAGATTATAATCGGTGTCCGTTCACGAAATACGGACAGGGGTTTTCTTTCTGTCGAAAAAGAAGACGGGGTGAGGTATGATTACTCGGACCAGAAATTAGTCATCTACCCTGTTTTGTGTTCGTCCATCGGATCCCTCAGATATTGTAAAGAGCCATGTCAAAAAATAAATAACTAAAAATTTATAAATATATTTTTTTAAATGGCTGATTTTGTACTGCATCACCTTGAAAATGGTATCATCTTTTTGCTTCAAATTATTTTTAAATTCAAATTAACCCTTTTTAGTTTCAAATTAGCCCATTTTTAATTTTTAAGTTAACCCTTTTTTAAACATTAAAAACGGTAGCAATCGGTATGAATTGTTGGCACGTGGTGTAAAATCCCGCATTTAAAAAATAAATCAATAAAATAAAAATAATTGGGCTCTTAAAAGAAAGAAAATTATGCATAATTGAAATGAAAAATTATATAACATTAAATATAAAAACAAAAGATGTTTCTTTTAATTTTGAGATTGTCTCAAAATACAAAATAATTGAGCTCTTAAAAATCACAATTTCTCACATTACTCAAATTAAAAGAAGAATCCTTTATTAATACGTTTTATTTTATAAAACGTTTTATTTTAATTAATTTTTATATCGTTTTTAAGAGTCCAAACATTTTAAATTAAATTAGAATTATTTGTTTTATATGTAATTTTATATAAATTTAAATTTTAATCAATTTTCACGTTGTTTTTAAGATCCCAAATATATTTCATATAGAAAATCACAAATTAAAAGGAGAATCTTGTATATATTACATTTTATTATACATAATTTTTAATTTGTACTAATTTTCGCGTGGTTTTTAAGGTTTAAAATATTTTTCATAAAGATAATCTCAAATTAAAAAAATTATGCTATATTATTACATTTTATTATTCATAATTTGTAATTTTTATTAATTTTCGCGAGGTTTTTAAGATCCCGGATATTTTTCATAAAGATAATCTTAAATTAAAACTAGACTCCTTTATTATTACATTTAATTTTACAGAATTTTTAATTTTAATTAATTTTCACGTGGTTTTTAAGGTTTAAAATATTTTTCACAAAGAAAATCTCAAATTAAAAGAAGAATCCTTTATTAATACATTTTATTTTACAAAATTTTTAATTTTAATTAATTTTCGAGTGGTTTTTAAGGTTTAAAATATTTTTTATAAAGATAATCTCAAATTAAAAAAATAATGCTATATTATTACATTTTATTATTCATAATTTGTAATTTTTATTAATTTTCGCGAGGTTTTTAAGATCTCGGATATTTTTCATAAAGATAATCTTAAATTAAAAGCAGAATCCTTTATTATTACATTTAATTTTACAGAATTTTTAATTTTAATTAATATTCACGTGGTTTTTAAGATCCCAAATATTTTTCATGAAGAAAATCTCAAATTAAAAGAAAAATCGTTTATTTTGTATAGTTTTTGTTTTAATTAATTTTCATATAATTTTTAAGAATTTTAAATTTAAAAAATTAAGTTAAAATCATAATAATTTGTTTTATATTTAATTTTATATCAATTTTTATTTTAATTGATTTTCTTTTTAAAAGTAGAATTATTTTAAATAAAAACATTGAATTAAAATTAAAATAATTTGTTTTATATTTAATTTTATATAAATATTAATTTGAAATGTAATGGTTTCACATGGTCTTCTAAGACAATTATTAATATTTTTTTTTTTTTTTTTTTTTTCAAATATATATGAATTTTACTTTAGCTGCTTATGTTACATAAATTCATACCAGGGTTAATTTGTCGAGAAAATGGTTATTTTAACGGGTAAAAGAATTAATTATAAACAAGAACTGACAGCGCCTATTCGAATACTTATGAATAACCTTGCTTTAGTATGATAATCTCAAAAGGTCGTTCAAGCATATTTTTATCTTAATAGCACGACGGCGCAAGAGTCTCGTGAATACCGTAATTATCTTTACCAAAATTTTGACAGGTAACATATAGGTTGGAAGCCGAAAAAGCCGAACGGATCAAAGAGGAACAAAATCTTGTTCAAGACTGGTTGTTCCGTTTGCCGCCCCGGGTGCCGTGTAATCCATTTCGACTATTTGCTTCTAGGTTGAATTGAAGGTCCCGTTCTAAAAACAACTGAAAAACACGTCAGTAACAAGAGGCCATTTTTCATATTGTCAGTTATTTATTCGTTAAATAAATTCAATGTACAGTTGACAGCCTTCAAAAGAAAAGGTAACAGGCAAGATAGTTGAACTTGACTAAGTATCTCAAGAGTTGAAGGAAACTGAAGAAAATCGGCGTTTCGAGATCGGTCACGAAGCGGTTGACGTTCAATTCACAACACATGCTTTAATTTAATGGAACCCAGGTCACACGATCAAACAACATGCGACTCAACTGTTGAACAACTCATATACATACATGGTATCCTTTTTAGATGGCCCGGTTGAATTCTCTTGAACAAATGACGCTTTTTTTTTTGACTGGGGCTTCCGACATCTAGGTCATTTCGCCCCCAACTAAGTCTATATTCCATTTACCTTTTTAAACACTACATTCATACAAATAAATATATAAATACATCCATACAGTACACTCATTCCGTTTGGTCGGTGGAGTACTTGATATTCTTCCACCGACCTATACTCAAACTAAACTAGATTGGGGTCGATGGAGTTTTTTATATGATGATGACGTTATATTTCACCCTCACCCCTCGCCATTCACCCTAATAAATACTTGCACTCAGACAAAACATATAGACACACAACACGTAAGACATATTATATATATATATACAATAAAAAAAATGAATTTCCCCTAGAAAGCGGTACAGGGGACCCAGAAACCCGCTGCAGTGCTCGAGTACCATTTTCAGATTGGATGGCATGCCTACACGCTCCCTGTAGGGAGCCAAGGCATGACATGTTTCCAGTATGTGGGACACATACAAGGGGCACCTAAATGACGCTATTAAAAAACAAAATACGTGTTTAATATTTTTTAGTCTAGTTTCAATTTTTTTTTTGAGAAAAATTATACAGGGCACTCAGACCAGTTCAACTTCAAAATTTCAAATACGACCCTACACATCCTGACAGATTTTAAAGGATTTTAAATTGGTCAAAAAATTACAAAGTTATGGCAAACCGAAACTGGAAGCGTAATTTCGACGAGGAGCTAAATATTTTACTGTATTAAATCCATTATATTTAGTGGTCTATTGACCAAATTGCTTCTTTCAATTAATTAATTTTTTCGTCTCCAAAACCTTACATAAAAAGATTAATTAATTTTACTGTATGTTCTGGAAAAATAAAATAAGAAATTTACTCCGGATTTACAATTTTAAGCCGTATCGCTCTCATCTTGTCCAGGGACTTCGGAACTCTGATTGTGACAGCCGTCTAACGTTCCTTGTGTGGTCCCTGTAGTGTTCGAAAATTTTGAAAAAAACAGTCATTTGTTTTGCTATTTATCTATCACATGTCATGTTCGAACTGCCTGCCTCGTGTAAAGACGCAAATATTTGCTCTTTTTAACCACTCTTCACCGATGCACAGAGCGATAGAATCAAGGGCACTTTCTATTCTTGCCGTAGTTCTTCAACTGCTGGGGCTGAGGTTGCTGGCTTGGTGTAGACACTATTTTTTTAAATGGCCCCACAGAAAATTAGTCAAGTGGAGTTAAATGGTGTGCCGAGGAGGCCAACATATCAGGCCATGAGCTCCTATCCACTTATCCCGGAAATGACAGTTCAAATAACGTACCACCTTCAAAAATTGTGTCCGGGGCATCATGCTGGAGAATCGTATTTTGTCGTTGTGGCAGAGGCACATCATCTAACAGTGTTCATAAAACCTCCCTCAAAAAGTTGAGGAACTGAGCGCCATTTAAATTATTTTCGTAGAATTATTTTTTTAAATTTATTTGTTACCTATACAGGATTGTATACTATACAAATATGTACACATGATTAATATATCACACAGCACAACACTAGCACTAATGCCAGCACTGCACCGGTAGAACACATGCTTTGAGAAGCCAGCCATTGCTGGCACTCAGTGTGTATGACTAGGTGACAAAGAGGTCCCGAGACCATCGTCGGTTGAGGCGACGTGGTGGGTTGTCAGGATGGGAATGAGTAGATAGGGCTCGAGCAGTATGGTTAGGATGGCTGGAAAGGTTGGTATGGAAGGTTTGGAATCTGGACTGGATTAGTTCGATGGCAAAAGGAATGTTGAGGTCTTTGTAGATAGTGAGGTTAGTAACATAACAAGGTGCTTTGACAATTTGTCTAAGGACTTTCGATTGGAAGGACTGGATGCGCTGGATATTGGAAGGCTTGGCAGTGCCCCACAGTTCTACTCCGTATGTCCATATTGGTCTTAGTAAAATCTTGTACAGTGTTAGCTTTGTCTTAATTGTCAAAGTCGATTTCGTTCTTAGAAGTATTCGTAGTAGTCCAAGTCTTGTATTAAGTTGCTGTTTTTTTAAGTCTTGCGTGGGGATTCCACGTCAGTCTGCTGTCGAGATATAGTCCAAGGTATTTGACTTGAGTGGAAACTGGTATCTCTTTGTTGTTGATGTACAATGCTTTAAAAGTACACTGAGTGCATTTTTCTTCGTTCAGTCTTGACCTCCATTTTTTTACACCAGTCTTCGATAAGCTCAAGTTGTTCCTGGATGCTGGAGGTAGCTTGGACAGGATTCGAGTTAGAGGAAAGGATCTGTATTCATACCGTCATTGGTTCAAGAGAAATTCAGCCGGGCCGTTTTAAAAGGACACCCTGTATTTTCAGGGGAATCGCTGTACTGCGCCTTTTGAGAAAGTACATAAAAAATCAGTACCCAGAACATCGCCAAGGGCTGTAATAGTATTGCCAATGAACAGTGGCCATGCTAGGATTGAGTCGGTCTTCAAGAAAATTTAAGATCGCCCGTAAAAATTTAAGTATGTCAATCTGTAGGCACATTTAAGTTCGCCCTGATGATGACCTTAAAATGGGTCGAAAGCTTGGCAGTAACAACTGAATTTGCTTTCTTCTTCAAGACCATACCTCGATCCAGTGTTCGTGAGTGAAAAAGCGGTCGATATTCCTAATAATGAAAGTGATTTCTGTCCGAAGAAGTGGCCGGTCTATTTTAATTTTTATTCTTTTTTATAAAAAAAAGTCCATCGTCTATAATCATCCAATCAATAATCAATTAATTTGAACATAACCATTATTTTACAAACATTTCCTATTTAATCTGATCGTCTAAATTACGAACATTTCCACAAACAGGGAACAACAGGCGGCTTTATGTTGACCCTTTCGGGGGAAAAAAAGGAATTCATGGTTTGACACAATTCTTAAATATTCAAGAAGGGCCCCACAAGTCTACCGGCAATTCCGAAGCGTTCCCCAATTGAAATTCAGCTCACATTTAGGAACAACGGCCGCGTAAAGGGCAAATCTGAATGTGAATACGGTTATTTTGATCTAACGCACGTAACCTTTGAAACAGCCTTCATTAACTCGGAGAAAAAAAAGTCAATAATCTGCTTCTTGTAAATGATGGCTCTACTCACAGATTAACCACCATCATTGAAAGTGAATTCTACATACTCATCCCACCTTCATCATTTCTGTCAATAAATCTTAAAGCGTCCAACCCAATCACTCAAATTCCTCCATTAAAATAAGAGGATGGTACATGAGGGAGAGACAACAGAGAGAAAGCCTAATTGTTTGCTATTTACCTTGCTGAAATCTTCAAACCAAATAAAAACATCAATGGCAGCTTACTTGAAGTAACAACCACTCCACAAGAAGAAAATATAAAGTTAGTTACACCTAAAGAAGTAGCAGAAGAAATTAAAAATCTACCTGCTAAAAAGACTCCAGGACATGACCCTATCACTGGAGAAATACTAAACCAATTGCCAAAAAAGGGTATAGTTAAACTAACATACCTATTTAATCCGGCAATCAGTCTGATATATGTTCCTAGCATCTGGAAATTCGTAGGTGGACCAGGAAAACCTGCGAACGAGGTCACATCATACAGACCAATATCGCTACTACCGACAGTGTCTAAGCTTTTCAAAAAGTTATTATTAAAACGAATAAAACCAATTGTAGCAAAAAAAAAGAAAATCATCCCCGACCGCCAATTTGGATTCCGAACAAGACATTCAACAATAGACCAAATTCACCGAGTAACGGACGTCATGTAAGAAATATAGAAATACAAGGCTTACGTTTCTATAACGAAATGCTGCAACTAAAAACTGAGGTTAAATAAGTAGGAATAATCTTTGATAAAAAATTTACCTGGAACACTCACTAGCAATATACTATAGCAAAAAGTAAAATATCGCTAATGACCACAAGAAGAACCCTAGGCGAATCTGGGGATTAAAACCGAAAATGGCCTCCTGGCTATACACGGCAGTAATAAGACCCAGCATAACCTATGGATCACTAATCTGGTGGACCAAAGCTCAACAAAAAGTAGCTACCCAAACATTAGGCAGCATACAAAGACTAGCAAACCTATGTATCACAGGGGCAATGAAAACCACCCCTACAAATGCGTGAGAAACTCTGCTAAACTGGACCATTGGAAATATTTATACAAGGAGAGTCTAGGAAAACCTCACTTAGGCTTCAGAAACAATTAAATTGGAAAGGAACTTAACAATTCGGGCATGGTATGGTATGGTATGGTAGAAAAGGATACTAGGAAGCGGGGTTTGCACTCCCCGGGCACTGCAGCCTTCTGGCTTATTGTACCTTCCCAGTNATGGTACACAGATGGCCCCAAAACAGACGAAGGAACCGGAGCGTGCATTTTCTGTTCAAGCACAAAACATGAGCAATCAAACTCATTAGGGAAGTACACTTCGGTCTTTCAAGCAGAAATATATACCGTCAACGCTTGTGCCCTGGAAAATCTTAAAAGAGATTACACTGGAAAAAAATCTTCATAAGATCTGATAGCCAAGCAGCCATTAAAGCATTGGCATGTAAAATAATTACATCAAATTAGTGAATGCATCCAAAATCTCCAAAACCTGGGGAAACACAATAACCTAACCTGCCAGGGCACAAAAGTAACGGATAACGAGAAAGCAGACTCATTCAAGACCATACATAGGCCCGAAGCTATACTTGGGATAAAGCATTTGCTTGTAAAAAATTCACATCAGAATTAGTCAGTGAATGCATCCAAAATCTTCAAAACCTGGGGAAACACAATAACCTAACCTGCCAGGGCACAAATGTAACGGAACCAAACAATTCGGGCATACTAACATTAACAAAATCAGGCAGCCATTCTTAGATATGGGGACTCACTATACGATCCCGGAAACATTCTTTACAACACCCTATAAAGTCTCAACGGACTATAAAGGAGAGGAAGAACACAGGAGAGCAGCAGATAGAATGTATGGTATACAGATGGCTCCAAAACAAACGAAGTAACCGGATGAGGCTTTTTCTGTACAAGCATCAACAATCTGCATGAGCAATCGAACTCATTAGGGAAGTACACTTCGGTCTTTCAAGTAGAAATTTATACCATCAACGCTTGTGCCCTCGAAAATCTTAAAATAGATTACACTGAAAAAAAAATCTGCATAAGAACTGATAGCCAAGCAGTCCTTAAAGCATTAGCATATAAAAAATTTACTTCAGAATTAGTCGGTGAATACATCCAAAATCTTCAAAACCTGGGGAAACACAATAACCTAACCTGCCAGGGCACAAAAGTAACGGGTAACGAGAAAGCAGACTCATTCAAGACCATACATAGGCCCGAAGCTATACTTGGGATAACAAAAACAAATATCGAATCCTCCATCGCAGAATGGATCGAAAAAAGTCAAAAGGAGAAGTGGATAAACTCTAGCCGCGCTAGACACAGTAAACTTATGATGAAACAACCCTCACCAAGACTGGCAAATTGCTGCAATTGGAGAGGGCCAAACTCAAGTGGTAGGACTACTAACCGCCCACTGGCATCTGAGGAAACATCTACACATGGGTATATACACGATGATCCCATATGCAGATCATGTAATGATGAGGAGGAAACAGCCACCCATATCATTTTCGAATGCGAAGCAACAGCTCAATGAGATGTAAACTAACGTATGGACAAAACTTAGGGAATCAAATTGCAGCAGCGACAGAGAATGACCTGATACTTCTAAGGAGAAGGATTGAGTCTATTGCACTGAACAAAGGAACTACGAAGGTATAATAAGCCGAAAAGCTGCAGTGCCTGGGGAGCGCAAACCCCCGCTTCCTAGTATCCTTTTTACCATACCGTACCAACGGACGTAATAGAAAAATCTCTTGAAGAAAAACAACTTTGTTCTGCTATCTTCCTTGATGTCTCACAAGCTTTTGACAAGGTCTGGCGCGAAGGACTCATCAATAAACTAAAAGGGATGCTACCATAGCAGTATGTCGATATTATCAGTTCCTACTTATCAAACAAGAAGATCAAAATTAAAAACAATAAATGCAGGAGTGCCACAAGGTAGCATAGTCCACTTCTTTACTTGTTATACACCCGCGATTTTACGAAAATAAATGGAGTAAAAATTGCAACGTTTGCAGACGACACAGCGGTGATATCACTAGGACCGACTATCAACTATTCAACCAAAATCCTTCAAAATGCTTGTAATAAGATAAACGAATGGACAAAAAAATGTAAAATCAGCATAAATCAGTTCATCTAAGTTTTACAAACAAAAAAGTGGACCGTGTTCCGTCGCTCGTAATCGATGGAACTACTATACCATACAGCGACAGAGCTAAATATCTGGGAATGACCTTAGATGCCAAGCTGACATGGAAAGAACGTGTGAAGAAAAAAAAAGGACAGAAATAGGTTTAAGGTATGTACAACTATACTGGTTGATATAGGTGTCTCCAACCTTGCTATATAAAATAAAATATTATACAAACAAGTCCTAAAGACTATGTGTAGTGACGTGCGATACCGATAATCGATGTAGGTAAAGTATCCAGTATTTTCTTTCGATACCGAGTACTTTTGGTATCGAATATTGTCATTCGATACAAGTACTGTATCGTGTACTTTTTGTAGTATCGGTAAAAATACTAAAATAGATTTTTCATCGAGTGTTCAAGTAATATTGAATTGTTATTTGCCGATTATTTGTTGTCGAAAAATTGTTATTTTTCGAAACATACCTTCCATCAAACTGGGCGTTGACTAGTAGGAGCGTCAACAAGCGGCATGTGCCAACCAAGTTAATCGAGATTTCGCATTGGTGTTTGGTAACTCTGCTGATGATTCTGGTAACACAATTCTTTCCCGCGCGGCTCCTCGCACTTTTAATTTCAGTAATTTTTTATAATATTGTCTTCAAGTCCCTAAAATATGTTCGCCTTCCTTCTTGTAGGTAGATACCTACTCATGTCTCCTCTCAAAAGTAAGAGTAGTATTTTACTAAAAAAAATGAATCGTCGGCACTTGTAAACGTAGCGGGAATACGACTAATCTTTTCAAACGAGTACTGGTCGAATATTTTCTGTATCGTCACTACCTATGTGGTCATATGGTATTCAAGTATGGGGTTGTACCATACAATATCAAAATCATACAAACACTCCCCTCTCTGGCCGCAGGAGTACCGCAGGGCAGTGTACTCGGACCAATCCTGTACATCCTTTATATTCCCACTAAACTTACCATCCTACTTGCATCCTTCGCCGATGACACAGCTGTACTATCCTCCGATTCCGATCCTGCGGTTGCTTCGGAAGATCTGCAGGAACATATCTCATGTATAGCAGATTGGTGTAGACAATGGAAAATGAAGATAAACGAAAGCAAGAGCGTCCATGTCATATTTACCCTCCGAAGCAAGCCTCCTCTCACGATATACTACAACAACGTTCCTTCCCCAAATCCGGCTGCGTTCGCTACCTTGGGTTCCACCTAGACTCACGACTAACGTGGAATCAATATGCACGACTGACACGACAAAATCTAAACAGTCGATATGGTCTACTGCACAGACTTATAGGACGACAGTCTAAACTATCGACAAAAAACAAACTTACAATTTACAAAACACTACTACAACCGATTGGGACTTACGGAATAGAACTGTGGAACCGCTAAACCTTCCAATATTCAACGTCTCCAATCCTTTCAATCTAAAGTCCTCCATTGTAAAGGCTCCTTATAATGTCTCAAATGCTACACTCCACAACGACCTTCAAATTCCTTATATCAAAAAATTTATTCCCAAAAAGTTTACCAAGTTCCACAAAAAGCTCTCGCACCATCCAAATAGTCTTGCCCAAGCCCTGTCCTATAGAACCCATCCCTACAACCCCATAAGGCATCTCAAGACGAAATGGCCCCGCGACCTCCTTTCTGAGTAAACAGTAAAACAACATAAACAAAGTGAAGAGGGAGGGTAACATTGATTATTTGCTCCCCTCAATGTAAATAGTTGTATATAAGTTCATGTATCCGCAAATTAGATATTGTAAATAATAATTACAGATTGTAATAAAAAAATAAATAAATAAATGACAAACACTCCAAAATAAAATCTTACGTAACATGGTCAACGCACCTTGGTACGTAACGAATAAAGACTTACATAGGGATCTTAATATCCCTGAGGTCATGGAATTGCAAAGATTTGCGGACAAACACCTCGCTTCAGCAAGCACGAGAATGTGGAAGCGACCAAATTCCTACATAACCGAAACACCGTCAGAAGAAAATCGAACAAACAGAACCGGAAAAAAAGCGTCCAACCGTTGAAGAAGAACGGCCCAAAACTATTCTTAATTCACTAATTTCGTGGTCCGCTTGACCAATCAATATATTACAATTAATTAAGGTTTTTAGTTGAGATAAAAAAGTCAATGGCACGAGCGGGATTCGAACCCACGATCTTCGGCTTGAAACGCCGCTGCTCTACCACTTGAGCTATCGTGACCTCGATCCACTCGGACACTAACTTCCCATCTCAACCCCACTTTTTTTTTAATTTTCCCTCCTTTTCATTGCACTCATTCTAATTAGTCAATGGGGTACTCGATTTTCCTCCATTGACCTACACACAATAGTAATAAACTAATCTAAATTAGGAATCGATGGAGGAATATCTACGAATATCTAGTACTCCATGGGAGAAAAGCTACTGTGCCCGAAACCGTTTTTAAATTCGGCGACTCGCCTACACGCTCTCTGTTAGGAGGCAAGGCATGACAAGTTTCTATTATGTGGACACATCGAGTAACCTATCTCTTCATAGGGGCATCTATGCGGGCATAATTCCACGATGCAGGAGGTTTGTTTGACGTCATCCATTCTAGATAACAAAGAGTATTTCTTGAGTTTTTGAATTTGGCATAGGATTTTCCACCTGGCACATATGCATCTTTATAAACTTAAACGCTTCCTACTCACCCTTATAACCCTAGACTGCAGGGTGAGATGCAACATAACTCAGATATCAGACAAAACAAGGCTGAGGAGAGCATTCAAGTCCCATCCTGTAAACCAGCTACAGTGAGTTTCATCATCACTATGACGACACGGAAATTCTGTCTCGAACCCTAAGCAATGTTCAACAACTAAGAACACTTTGAGTTTATCAAATTCCGGTGCAAAAAGGTGGGCATGTCTGAATGAGGATAAATGTACCCAGTGTAATTACTTTGAAAAATCCACTCGGACACCAACTTCCCACGATAGCTCAAGAGGTAGAGCAGCGGCGTATCAAGTCGAAGATCGTGGGTTCGAATCCCGCTCGTGCCATTGACTTTTTTATCTCAACTGAAAACCTTAATTAATTGTACTATTCTTAATATTTTTATTGTAAAATTATTAATCATATCAGGAGTCAATGGAACAAACTAGTTCACTTCTCTGTGTTAAAACAATTCAAACAAAACGCCTTCAGGATGTCAAAAATGTTGAAATTCTTTGTCATTCTCCGTGGGTTGCTTGGTACAATTGATCAAACTGACAGCTTGAAAGCTATAATCCATGTCGTCGGTTCCGGGATGCTCCAACACAAACACGAACGATAAAAATCTTTGTCGATTAGATTCATCAAAATCAAGGCTGTTTATTAAAAGAAATCATTGTATCGCCTGATTTCACTTAAATTTGTTTGTCAAATATCACAACAACTCAGTAACGGTTAACAAATTAACATACAAAACGCAAACACAGACAATAAATATAAATTAAATGAACCGCACAGACAAAGAGACAAACTAAACAATCTATTTAATTAATTAGGGTAAAAACTAAATGCAATGTAAATTAATAAAAATAAACGTGATATGTGTTGTGTGGTTTGTTCATAGCGAGCAGACTGACAAGAGAATCGAAAGAAAATAAGAAGAACACAAGATATGCACCTCACACAAAACCATCCTTGACTGTCAAAAATTCATACAAGCTTAAAATTATTCTTTAAGGACGAAGAATGAACGTGTAAGAAATATGACGGTAAGAAAGAGGGACGGAGGATCCCAATAAACAACCTAGAAAAATCTTGATCCATCAAAAATGCCGACAAACATCTTCATAATGATTCTCCAATTAATTCTGTTTTAAAATATAAAATGGTTATTTTATAGAGGAATTATTATGTATTAAAAAATCAATCTCGAATTAATGGAAGAACCATTAATTAGGTGTTATATTTAATTTTATATATGTTTTAATTTTAGTTGTAATTAATTTACATACCGTATTGTAGCTAAGAACCCATTTTTTTATTTTTTAAATTTTCAAATCAAAAAATGAATCCTTCCTTTTTATATTTAATTTTATATCATTTTTAATTTATCACCATTAAATCTAATAAATCTTATTTTAATCGCAAATATACAGGAATTTTTCATTACTAGTTATATTTCAACCTAGATATTTTTAATGCTTTAAAGAAAAGGTTAATTTGAAGTTAAAAAGTGTTAATTTGGAGTTAAAGAGGGTTTATTTGATGGAAAAAGCTATGAATGTGTTTTTATACCATTTTGAGCACATGTGGAAAGGATAAATGTGAGTCAAACCCCTACAAAGACCCATCGTATTTGGAGAAAAGATTCCAAAAGTTCACATTTTTTGAATAGTTCTTTATCTGCCGTGGCAAAAGGAGATGATGTTCCACAACGGGCAATGTATGCCCTGAGGTTGGATAAAAATCCTAAAGTCTAAAAATTTAAAAAGAACTCGACTGGAAATCATTAGAGAAAACCTAGCCCAAACCCAACCTACCCTAACACTACCTAATCTAGCCTATCCTAATCCAAACTCAACCCTGACCCTATCCTTGAAATGTTTGTACAACAATCGCAGAACACCAAATTTAATAAAAGAACTTAAATTACTTAAAATATTTTTTCTCAGTTCTTGCACACCCTTGTTTTGGCACGGGTGGCAACATTGATTCCAGGAAGTGCGGTTGTTAGTTCAGTTCGTTTAAGTTATATTTAACCCTTGGCTAGGCTAATTCAGCTCAAAAATATTATATATAATATTAATAATATTTGCTGTAACAATTCTTACTTAAGGGCTTTAAAGTGGGCTTAAAACGAATACGTATTAGTTATTCTGTCTGTTGTTCAACTTAGGGTTAGGTACAGGTAGGTATATGGTTAAGGTTAAGGGCGGATTAGGTTAGGTTGGGTTAGGGTTAAGGTTAGGTAAACTTTGTGGACACAGAATGAAAGATGAGAAAATTAAGCTTAATTCCAACGGTTGTAATAATGTTAAATTTAGATGAAATCTACAGGAGTTATGCATTTTTAAGCAGAACACCAGACATCGGAAAAACAAAAATTGCCTCCGGCTAATTCCATTCAAAAATGTTTATTTTTTCTTTGTTACAAAAACTAGTACTTAGGGTCCTTGATTGATGCTTAATACGAATTTTTTTTTCGAAATCAAACCATTAGAGAAAAACCTATTCCGAACCCAACATAACCTAATACTAACTCGACCCTAACCCTAACATTGAATGGTTTGCACATCAAAAGCAGAAATACACATTTCCTAAAAGAATTAAGTTACATTTTTTAAATGTCTCAGTTCTCTCTAACCCTTTTTGACGACAATGGGGGCATCACTGATTCAGATAAGTGAGGTTGTTAGTTCAGTGTATCTACGTTTGATTAGCGCGTTAAAATGTTTTTTTAAATGTAAAAAGAAACGATAAATACGTTACGTTAAAATCAGTGATCCCAAGAAGTCTCCGCTTGTTTAGACGAATTGAACTTGTTAAACTCGTTTTGGCAACACTGGGGGCAACACTGATTCAGAGACGTGAGGTTGTTAGTTTAGTGCGTAATTATTGTTTGATTAATTAAATGCAAAAAACAGGAATTAATTGTTTTAATAAATTATGAAAATTCTTTTTTTTATATTTTCTTTGGCTCATAGGGCCCATTCTCCAGTACTTTGAAGGGGAAAAAACTACTAGGATTTGAAAAAAATAGCTTAGTAGCATGCAGTGCGCCAATTGTAGATAGGTGTTATCAAATAATTTGGAGAAGTTAATTTGGATACATGGGAGGTCTCTTTGGTACAAAATAGGTTTCCATATCATCCAGAATTTGTTGACGAGATAAAATGCTATTTTCACCCTTTCCCAAACGTTACACGGATTAAGATATAAATGCGTAATTTATTATGGAAATACCTAAGATGAGATGTGTGATGTTTATAGCGGTGAAATTAGTCATCTGAATTTCTTTAGTTTTAATATTGAATAAAGGAGATTGTTTTGCCTTACGCTCAAAATTTTATAAACTTCGCTATTATTGGTGTAGGAAAGAAGTTATCTATCTAGGACACGGATTGATCAGCCGGGCCTTTAATGTGGCGAATGAAACCCTAAAACCCCTAAACCCCTGGTCAGTTTTTAATTCAAAAGGTCCAAAACTACTAACGTACAAATGTTTTGCCGTTGTTTTGTCCCCAAGTTTAAATCAGGTCGGGTATGGTTGATTGATCTCCCTGAGATGCGGCGCCAGAAACCACGCCACGACTTAGATCGATACAAAAGCCCCGTCCGTTCCCACTTCCATCCAGCTCAGTTTCCCTCCATCTCCACTCGTGTAAGTACACCCAAGGAATCTCTCGCTCTTTGACACCGTCTCAACAACACCCGGCACGCTTTTCTTACACAAAAAGGACGGTTTTCACAAAAGATCAAATCATAAGTGTTTGGGTACAGTTTATACAGATGCTCATGGAAAATTGTGTCCGCAACACTTCAACTGGACAACCTACTGATCTTTCGGACCCCGTAAGGCAGTCAGTACTCATCAATCGCTTAACTTCATGAGCCCATTGTTGGCTTTCACTACCACTTGTCTAAATTTTACACAGAAATCTTTTTAACACTTTTTAGCAACCTGTAGATAATCGTGGCTTGTAAAGTTTTACCTAAAATCGGATTAAAAGTGTTATTACGACTGCGACATCACAAGAAAGTCAACATGATCAATCATGTTTTTTATTTAATGTTCACAGTGTTTAGGTACAATTTAGATAAATACCAAGGAAAATTGTTCCTCAACACATTAAATTATGACAATTTTGTCTTTATTTGATTTTTAAGACTGCAGCGGTTAGTAACTTGATACATGAACCCATTGTTAGCTTTTATTTTACTTTTTGTCTGGTGGTTGTTTCCCACATAAACAAATTCTGTTTAATCATTTCTACTTTTTCTTTTTATTGATTTTTACATGTGTAAAACAATTGGAACGGTAAAAATGCTGTAGGGACAAAATCATGAAAAATATGCAAGGAGAAATCACCAAGTGGTGAGCCTCCTTTTGAAGAAATAAATAATAACCACTTTTTTTTTTAATTTTCTTCGTCACTACGTAGGTCATCACGTGGCCATCGGCGTCTCAGCCGACGGGCAGGATTATCTGGGATGGTAGTGGAACTGAGCTGATGGACCACGTGGAATTTGTCCAAATGGATTGATAGATTTTTGTAATAGCATATCGCTACTTCTGTAACAAAGAGAATATTGTCTCGGTGTAGGTGAGGTGTGTCACTGTCTCGGTGTAGGGTGAGGTTTGATACATAATAAGGAGAGTTAGCTATTCTTCTTATGACTTTTGATCGGAATTTTTGGATGCGTTGGGAGTTGAAATGCTTGGTTGACCCTAGAGTTCGACCATAAGTCCTCATAGGTTTAATTGGTGTAATTAATCTTTTGTAATCAAGTGGAAGTTTGGATCGTGTGGAGTAGTGGTGATAACAGTTTGTAACGTCTGTTTAGTTCGTTTTCTTATAGTAATGTGTCCGGAAGTCGTTTGTCCAAGTTGTGTACGTGTTCGACAGAGGGTAGTGATATCCCGTTAAAGTAAGCAGATGGTAGTGTTATACATCTGAGTGAGAAGTTAATATATTGGCTCTTTCATGCATTTATTTTACTTATCCACTTTTTGGACCAAACGTCGAAGCACTGCACGTTTTGAAGGTATTCGGTGACTGGATCTTTATGCGGGTTAAGTATTGCTGTATCGTCATCAAAAGTGGAGAGAAATGTTTCTGAAGGATAGGAATGTCAGCAGTACATATCGTGTACATCGTGTATTCGGTTCTATTTGCAACGAAAAAACACTGCAACGCACTACACTTATATATACACGATATATATA